>NC_053024.1:448104397-448136202 GCF_003073215.2 Triticum urartu | reverse complement strand
CCTAGCTAGGCATGATGATTTCAATGATGCTCACATAAGAGATAAGAATTGTAACATAAAGAGAGAATCATGAAGAATATGACTAGCACATTTAAGTCTAACCCACTTCCTATGCATAGGTATTTTGTGAGCAAACAACTTATGGGAACAACAATCAACTAGCATAGGAAGGCAAAACAAGCATAAGTTCAAAACTTTAAGCACATAGAGAGGAAACTTGATATTATTTCAATTCCTACAAGCATATGTTCCTCCCTCATAATAATTTTCAGTAGCATCATGAATGAATTCAACAATATAACCAGCACCTAAAGCATTCTTTTCATGATCTACAAGCATAGAATTTTTATTACTCTCCACATAAGCAAAATTCTTCTCATTCGGAATAGTGGGAGTGTCATAAGAGACTTGAATACTATAAATTGTCTCCACATTAAAAGAGTAATGTTCAGAAAAAGGGTAATCATAATCATGACAATTTCTATAAATATAATCATCACTACTTTTTATAGCATATGTATCATCACAATAATTATCATAAGTAAGAGGCATGCTATCATCATTATAAATTTGCATATCAAAACTTGGGAGATTAAAAATATCATCTTCATTAAGCGTAGCATCCCCAAGCTTGGGACAAACATTAATTGCAGCAAATATATTCTCAAAAACATCATCTTCATCAAACATAGCATCCCCAAGCTTGGGCCTTTTCATATCATACGCATAATCACTCTCATCATTAATAGTATAGATAGCACCAATAGTATAGCAATTATCATATTCTTCCAAGCAATTGCCAAAAAGATTTTCAAGATCATAAGAAGTATCATTATCTTCCATAATTATATTTTCATGAGGCACAATAGTGATAGGAGCTTCATTATTTGGGAGAGATATCTTTTTACCTCTCTTCCTTTTTCTTTTCTTCTTCTTCTTCACCACATCATGTTCAATCCTCTTTTTGGAGCTCCTTATTAATGAGATTGGTTGAATAGGAGGCTCCTCCTCGTTACCTGATTCATCATAAGAAATAATAGGAGGGTATTGGGAAGTCTCTTCCCTTTCATTAATATACTCTTCATCTTCTATTTGTTTTCTTTTCTTTATGTAATTGGAAATGTAAGGATTTTCAATGCAATTCACCGCACAATACATATAAATCTTCTCTAGATCAAAATCAAGAAATCTATCAAGATTAAACTTTGGAATACCCTCAGTTATACGTTTCATTTCCTCATACCCCAAAAGAAGACTAAGCTCTTTATGATGCTCAAGGGTAATCAAATTATCACAATTTTTGGACACGATTCGGTCATGAAACAATTTGCATTGGAGATTTAAATGACCATGTTCATTGCAAAGTTCATAAGGGGCGCGAAAAATATAGAATTTTTCAGCACAATCATCAAGACTTTCTTGCAACAATTTAGTTTCTAAATACTTATGCCTCTTGCAATATCTATCTTCCCTATTTGGTGTGTACATACAAACCCAATGCAGTCCACAAAAATTGACATGTTTATAGGAGACATTTTCATCATAACTAGTGCAATCATCATTAGTATCATGGATATTGAAAGAATTCGTACTAACAACATTGCAATCATGCTCATCATTCACATATTTAGTGCCAAACGTTTTATAGATTTCTTCTTCTAGCACTTGAGCACAATTATCCTTTCCATCATACTCACAAAAGATATTAAAAAGGTGAAGCGTATGAGACAAACTCAATTCCATTTTTTATAGTTTTGTTTTATAAACTAAACTAGTGATAAAACAAGAAACTAAAAGATTCGATTGCAAGATCTAAAGATATACCTTCAAGCACTCACCTCCCCGGCAACGGCGCCAGAAAAGAGCTTGATGTCTACTACACAACCTTCTTCTTGTAGACGTTGTTGGGCCTCCAAGTGCAGAGGTTTGTAGGACAGTAGCAAATTTCCCTCAAGTGGATGACCTAAGGTTTATCAATCCGAGGAGGCGTAGGATGAAGATGGTCTCTCTCAAGCACCCCTGCAACCAAATAACAAAGAGTCTCTTGTGTCCCCAACACACCCAATACAATGGTAAATTGTATAGATGCACTAGTTTGGCGAAGAGATGGTGATACAAGTGGTATATGGATAGTAGATAAAGGTATTTGTAATCTGAAAATATAAAAACAGCAAGGTAACTAATGATAAAAGTGAGTGTAAACGGTATTGCAATGCGTTGAAACAAGGCCTAGCAATCATACTTTCGCTAGTGCAAGTTCCCTCAACAATAATATCATAATTGGATCACATAACTATCCCTCAACATGCAACAAAGAGTCACTCCAAAGTCACTAATAGCGGAGAACAAACGAAGATATTATGGTAGGGTACAAAACCACCTCAAAGTTATTCTTTCCAATCAATCCGTTGGGCTATTCCTATAAGTGTCACAAACAGCCCTAGAGTTCATACTAGAATAACACCTTAAGACACAAATCAACCAAAACCCTAATGTCACCTAGATACTCCAATGTCACCTCAAGTATCCGTGGGTATGATTATACGATATGCATCACACAATCTCAGATTCATCTATTCAACCAACACATAGGACCTCAAAGAGTGCCCCAAAGTTTCTACCGGAGAATCACGACGAAAACGTGTGCCAACCCTTATGCATAGGTTCATGGGCGGAACCCGCAAGTTTATCACCAAAACATACATCAAGTGAATCACGTGATATCCCATTGTCACCACAGATACGCACGGCAAGACATACATCAAGTGTTCTCAAATATTTAAAGACTCAATCCGATAAGATAACTTCAAAGGGGAAACTCAATCCATTACAAGAGAGTAGAGGGGGAGGAGAAACATAAGATCCAACTATAATAGCAAAGCTCACGATACATCAAGATCGTGCCAAATCAAGAACACGAGAGAGAGAGAGAGATCAAACACATAGCTACTGGTACATACCCTCAGCCCCGAGGGAGAACTACTCCCTCCTTGTCATGGAGAGCACCGGGATGATGAAGATGTCCACCGGAGAGGGATTCCCCCTCCCGCAGGGTGCCGGAACGGGTCTAGATTGGTTTTCGGTGGCTACGGAGGCTTCTGGCGGCGGAACCCCCGATCTATTATGCTCTCAGGTGTTTTTAGGGTATATGGAGATATATAGGCGGAAGAAGTACGTCAAGGGGCCATGAGGGGCCCACGAGGGTGGATGTAAGTGCATCTAGTGCCCCTTAGTGATTTTGGTGTATTGAAGACTTATAGGTTAAGGGACTAATGAGTTTGTGAGTGTACACAGATCTATAAGTCTATGAGGAGTTTGATATTTACAGAGAAAGTCGACCCCTAAAAATGAAGTTCTTCGACTGAAGACTTTCTGAAGACTTTGAAAGTGAAGAAATTGATGTGACCTTGAAGACTTGGTATTCATTCGAGGAACATGAAGCGTGAAGACTTTTGTTTTCATAGTTTCATTTTCTCTTTCTTGAGTCATAGGAAACACCGTACTGTTAAAGGGGGTCGAGGAAATACTAAGGAAAATTTTCCATGTGATGCTCAACTCAAAATTCTACACCTACCAATCCCTTCGAGTGAAGCCATTGGAAATCTCATACAGTCCAGTAATATTCTTCAGCGACAGAGACGAAGTTCTTCTGGTCTCTGAGGAATTTGTTCTGACTGAGGAGTTAGGAATTCGCCAGTGCGGATTTCCTACACAGTGAGGAACATGATAGCCCTGAGGATTTTGCTACTCAAAATTCCGACCGTTGTTGTGCTATGCGCCAGCTGTCCCAAAATATCTATCCATCTAACGGTCATATCATTGAAGGGCATTTATGTCTTATCATGTCGGGCTGCTCCCTAGGCTATAAATAGCCACCCCCTACAACCACTAGCTGGTTGGATACTCCGAGAGAAACTGACACTTGTCATTTGAGAGCAACCCATCCTTTAAGGACTTTGAGCGAAAATCATCGAGTGAGGAAAAACCCAAACCCAAACACCTACAAACCCAAAGTGATTGAGCATCACTGAAGAGATTGATCCTGTGTGGATCCAACGCTTGTTACCTTTGAAGACTGTGCTTCTTCCAGACGGTTAGGCGTCATGGTCTAGAGCATCCAACAGGAATTGTGGATCGCCGAGTGACAAAGGTTGTGAAGGTTCGGAAGTCACCTGAAGACTTACCACGAGTGATAGGACGAGGTCTGTGTGACCTTAGTTCAAGGAGAATACGGTGAGGACTGGGTGTCCTGAGCTGCATGTTCAGGACTGGGTGTCCGGGACTGTGTGTCCTCGAGTTTAAATACTCAGCCGCTCCAACCAGACGTACAACTGAGACAGCAGTTGGAACAGGTCTACCAAATCATTGTCTTCACCAAGCTTACTGGTTCTATTTCCTCAACTCTTTCATTTCCTCATAACTGTGTTGTGTGCTTGTTCATATCTGTGTTTGAAGACTTTGGCTGAAGACTTTCTCAATTTCCTCAGTTCAATTTCTTCAGTCTGTTTGTCTTCATCATGTGCTTACGCTACCTGTACTCTGAGCCTGTCTTCATTTCATCATGATGACCATGCTTGTATTCTATTATGTTTACTTTTGAGTACTTATTCCGCTTCTAGTAGTTCTTCGCTAAGGAATTTCCTCACCGGCAAATTCCTCAATGAAGAATTTCATAAAAATCGCCTATTCACCCCCCTCTAGTCGATATAACGCACTTTCAATTGTTATCAGAGCAAGGTACTCCCTTGTTCTATGTGATTTTGGTTTAACCGCCTGGAGTTTTAGTTATGTCGACCGCAGGTATGATCAAGATCTCTTCTAGGTGTCCTACCTTCGATAGGACGGACTACCCCTACTAGAAGAATAAGATGCGAATGCATCTTGAGGCAATTGATAACGATCTCTAGTATGTTGTGGAAAATGGTGTTCCCTCAGTCACACCTTCTCTGAATGCTGCTGATGTGAAGAGATTGAAGCAACTCGACTCTCAAGCGAAGAATATCATATGTGGCCATCTGAGCAAAGGACAGTATGGCAAGTGAGTGCTTTGGAGACAGCGAAGCTTATCTGGGACAGGTTGTCCAAAGTGAATGAAGGAGTCTCAACACAGCGTGACTCTCGAGTTGATGTTCTTCGCAATCTCTTCAACCGCTTCAAAAGACTCGACAATGAAAATGTTCAACAAACCTTCGATCGCCTCACTGACATCTCAAATGAGCTTCAAGCACTTGGTGCCACTGACATCACCAACCATGAGGTGGTGAAGAAATTGCTGAGATCGCTTGATTCCTCATTTGACACTCTGGCATTGATGATACAAGAACGTGCTGATTACAAGTAACTTGATCCCACTGATATTCTCGAGAGGCTAAATACTCATGAGTTCCAACTTGCTGAAAAAAGAGATCTCTATGGTTCGAGCTATGGCAGATCACGTGCACTGAAGGCCAAGGCAGTATCTGAGTCCGAAGATGAAGACTCTGGTAGCAGCCTTGGTGATCCTGAAGAACTAAGCCATGATCTAGCTCTGCTCATGAAGAAGTTCCAAAAGTTCTCAAGACTTGGTCGCCTTGGAAGACCCTCAAGGAGCAATGATTCCTCATCCAATGACTACAAGAGGAGGCTCTGTCACAAATGCAAGAAACCTGGACATTACATTCAAGATTGTCCTCAGTGGGAAAAGGAATCAAATAAGAAGAAATACAAGGATTACAGTTCTGATGATGCAAAGAAAAAGAAGAAATCCACAAAATCTTCATCATCAAAATCCTCAAAGCCTTCATATCACAAGAAGAGCAGCTCCAAGAAGGCTAGGGCATTCATTGGCAAGGAAATGGACTCTGAGGCTGAATCTGAAGAAAATGATGAAGAGGAGACATCTGAGGAGTCCGAATCTAGAGTGGCGAGCCTAGCTCTCGCTACTGCATTCGTTAGCAAGTCTATCTTCAACACCGAAGAAAATGACGTCACCAACAAGGCTGATGAAGGCGATGATGACTACGCTCCAACCTATTGCTTCATGGCAAAGGGTGCCAAGGTACTCAAATATACCTCCTCTGAATCAAGTGAGAATGAATCTGATGAAAACCTTAAGCCCGGCTATTCTAAACTTGCTAAGATTATTGTAAAACAACAAAAGGCTTTAGAAAAGGTTCAAAACATGCTAGACAAAAGTGATGATATGTTGGGTGAAGAAATGGATCGCACTAAAGCCTTGACTGAAAATCTTCAGAGACTTCAGATTAGGTTTGACAATCTTCAAGGTCATCATAACACTCTCTTATCCGATCATGAGAAGCTTTCTTATGAATTTCTTAAAAGAAAGCAAGACCTTGAGAAGCTAAGAGTGAGTTATGAAGATCTTCAGAAGGAGCGTGATTCATTACTTACTCAACAAATCAGCGCTTCTCGGGAAGAATTTGTTCCTCCATGTTTGAAATGCATTGAACGTGAATCTGCTAATTCTTCACCTGAATGTTCAAATGTTGCTAATGTTTCAAATTCTTCACATGCTTCTATTATCACTAATTCCTCATCTGAGGACATTGCTAGTATCACTGACGATGCAGGGCTGAAGGAATTGTACATGATAGGCATGTACAAAAGCCTCAAAGGGCATCAGACTCTTTGTGATGTGCTTAAAAAGCAGATCCTCAACAGGAACCCTAGGAAAGAGGGTATTACCTTTGAGAGGAAACTCAATGCTGATGGTACATATTGGAAGCCTGAGCAGTAACCCAAAACTACATGGGTTGCTGCAAAGGGACCTCCAGTTGATCCATCTAACTTATCTGGATTTGCATGTGAATCTCCTCGTTCTGATGATGAGTCATTTGACTCCAACTATAAACTGTTCAAAAATTAGAATGGTGAAGTATTTGCTAGATATGTTGGCACTAACTGCAGGAACGGTTCCCCTATGAAGAAAATCTGGGTTCCCAAAAGATGCCTTGAAAATATTCAGGTGAATGTCATCATGACGCCACCTGTGAAGAATAGGAACCCCAGATCAAATTCTTCATATGGATCCAAATCCTCATACAGACCAAACTCCTCACATGGATCATATTCCTCAAAAGGATCAAAGTCCTCATATGAACATCATCGTGCTAACCCGTCTGTTTCGCAGGGAAGATCTAAGGATTATGGATATGTGCATTATTCTTCAAATCATTATGTCCATAAGTCCTCGAAGAATTTCTCTTCTTACTCTTATGCTTACTCTAACCCCTCTTATGTGAAACGAAATGGACTGGCTTCTATGTCATCCTTCTCGTATGGAGCTCGCAGAATGATGAAATCTTTGCCACCCCTTAAGATGTGGGTGGTGAAGAAAAAGAACTAATCTCTTCTGCAGGGCCAGGTCTCCAGACGTACATAATCGTCTGAAGAATTTGCTGGCGACCTGAGTATGCTTGATAGGACGCAGGCCAATCATGAAGAAATGAACTTTCATTTCTCATGTCCTCATATTGCTTTATCTATTCTTTTGCTTGATGAAATTGATCTGATGAATTGATGTCATATTATTCACTGATGAAGTATATGAGTTTGTAAGCTACACTAATTCATCTGCAGGATGATCAACCCAAAGCCACTGAGTGAGTCCTCGATAGTGGATGTACAAATCACATGACTGGTGACAAGAATCTATTGATGGATGCTCCATTATCTCCATCGCATCTGAAGCATATCATCTTTGCTGACAAAGGCAAAAGTTAGGTATTGGGTCTAGGTAAGGTTGCGATCACAAAGGATCGACACATGGAAAAAGTCATGCTTGTTGAGTCCTTAGGATACAACCTTATGTCTGCCTCAATGCTTTGTGATCTTGATATGGTTGTTGTCTTTGGCAAATACCATTGTGTTGTGGTTATGGAAGCTGACAATTCCAAAGTCTTCGAAGGCTTTAGGAGAGGAGACCTGTATATTGTCGATTTCTCTACAGGACCACAACCAGCCGTGTGTCTACTTGCAAAAGCTTCAGAAGGCTGGCTCTGGCATCGACGACTCGGTCATGCAGGCATGAGGAATTTGCACACGCTTGCGAAGAAGAAGCATGTCATTGGCATCGAGAATGTCAAATTCCTCAAGGATCACCTATGTGGAGCCTGTGAAGCTGGGAAGATGACAAAGTCCAAGCATCCAGCGAAGACTATCATGACCACTACTCGCCCATTTGAATTGCTTCACATGGATCTCTTCGGTCCTAATCATTATTCTGCTATTCCAAATGAAGCATCTCAATATGGCTTTGTTATTGTTGATGATTACTCTCGTTACACATGGGTACACCTTGTTACTTACAAACATGAAGTGCACGAAGTCTTCAAACGATTTTCCTCGAGGGCTTCAACCAACTTTGGTGTGAAGATCAAGCACATCAGAAGTGACAATGGCACTGAGTTCAAGAATTCTGATCTCAATGACTATCTTGATGAACTTGGTATTACTCATGAGTTATCTGCTCCTTATACTCCTTAGCAGAACAGCGTCGTGGAGCGCAAGAATAGGACTCTTGCTGAGATGGCTCGCACTATGCTTGATGAATACAAAACGCCTCGTCATTTCTGGACTGAGGCAATTGATACTGCATGCCACATCATCAACAGAGTATATCTTCACAAATTCTTCAAGAAGACTGCCTATGAACTCCTCACTGATAACAAACCCAATGTAAGTTATCTCAAAGTCTTCGATGCTAAATGTTGGATAAGAGATCCTCATCACAACTCAAAATTTGCACCGAAAGCATATGAAGGTTTTATGCTTGGTTACGGAAAGGACTCTCACACCTACAGAGTCTTCAACAACGTTCTTCACAAGGTTGTTGAAACTGTAGATGTGCGGTTCGATGAAACTAATGGCTCGCAAAGACAGCACCTACCTACTATGATAGATGAACCAGCACCTGAGGAAACTATCAAGTTCAAGGCTTCTCAGGATGTCATTCCTACTGAAGAATCTGCTGAAGAATTCATTCCAGAACATGAAGAACGTCGAGCTAATGAACCTGAAGAAAATACTGAAGAGAATGCTGATCAAATTCTTCAATGACAACCAGCTCATCCTCACATTGCAAAAGAAGTGCAAGTTGAAAAGATCATCAATGACATCAAAGCACCAGGTCCTCTCACGCGCTCAAAAGCTTCACATTTATCTAACTTTGTTGGGCACTATGCTTTTGTCTCTATTACAGAGCCCACTAAGGTAGATGAAGCATTTCTGGAGCCTGAGTGGATTCAGGCCATGCAAGAAGAATTACATCAGTTCGAGCTCAACAATGTCTGGGAACTGGTCAAACGTCCAGATCCTCGCAAGCACAATATCATTGGCACAAAGTGGATCTACCGCAACAAGCAAGATGAAAAGGGCCTTGTGGTGAGGAATAAGGCACGGCTCATAGCTCAAGGCTACACACAGGTTGAAGGAATTGATTTCAGTGAAACTTTTGCACCTGTTGCTAGACTTGAGGCTATTCGCATATTACTTGCTTATGCTAACCATCATGATATCACTTTATATCAAATGGATGTGAAAAGTCCATTCCTCAATGGTAAGCTTGAGGAAGAAGTATATGTTGCTCAACCCCCAGGTTTTGAAGATCCAAAGAATCCTGACAAAGTCTTCAGACTCAACAAGGCCCTCTATGGCCTCAAGCAGGCCCCACGGGCGTGGTATGATACCTTGAAGGAATTCTTCATGAAGAAAGGCTTCAAACCCGGTTCACTCAACCCTACTCTTTTGTGACGCCCCCGATTTAATCGTACACTAATCATACACGCAAACGTGTACGATCAAGATCAGGGACTCACGGGAAGATATCACAACACAACTCTACAAATAAAATAAGTCATACAAGCATCATATTACAAGCCAGGGGCCTCGAGGGCTCGAATACAAGAGCTCGATCATAGACGAGTCAGCGGAAGCAACAATATCTGAGTATAGACATAAGTTAAACAAGTTGCCTTAAGAAGGCTAGCACAAACTGGGATACAGATCGAAAGAGGCGCAGGCCTCCTGCCTGGGATCCTCCTAACTACTCCTGGTCGTCGTCAGCGGGCATCACGTAGTAGTAGGCACCTCCGGTGTAGTAGGAGTCGTCGTCGACGGTGGCGTCTGGATCCTGGGCTCCAACATCTGGTTGTGACAACCAGGAAGAAGGAAAGGGGGAAAGGAGGGAGAAAGCAACCGTGAGTACTCATCCAAAGTACTCGCAAGCAAGGAGCTACACTACATATGTATGCATTGGTATCAACTGGAATAAGGCTATTATATGTGTACTGGACTGCAGAAAGCCGGAATAAGAGGGGGATAGCTAGTCCTTTCGAAGACTACGCTTCTGGCAGCCTCCGTCTTGCAGCATGTAGAAGAGAGTAGACTGAAGTCCTCCAAGTAGCATCGCATAGCATAATCCTAACCGATGATCCTCCCCTCGTCGCCCTATGAGAGAGCAATCACCGGTTGTATCTGGCACTTGGAAGGGTGTGTTTTATTAAGTATCCAGTTCTAGTTGTCATAAGGTCAAGGTACAACTCCAAGTCGTCCTGTTACCGAAGATCACGGCTATTCGAATAGATTAACTTCCCTGCAGGGGTGCACCACATACCCCAACACGCTCAATCCCATTTGGCCGGACACACTTTCCTGGGTCATGCCCGGCCTCGGAAGATCAACACGTCGCAGCCCCACCTAGACCAACAGAGAGGTCAGCACGCCGGTCTAAACCTAAGCGCCCAGGGGTCTGGGCCCATCGCCCTTAGCACACCTGCACGTTGCGAACGCGGCCGAAAGCAGACCTAGCCTAGTGGCCTTCCAGTACAATCCGGCGCGCGCCACTCAGTCGCTGACGTCACGAACGCTTCGGCTGATACCACGACGCCGGGATACCCATAACTACTCCCGCGTAGATGGTTAGTGCGTATAGACCAAATGGCCAGACTCAGATCAAATACCCAGATCTCGTTAAGCGTGTTAAGTATCCGCGAACGCCGACCAGGGTCAGGCCCACCTCTCTCCTAGGTGGTCGGAACCTGCCCTGTCGCTCCGCCTCATAGATCCACTCGCGGGTGCTCCTACGAGCCGACCCGTCTTTAGTCACCACATGTATCATGTATAAAGTGTATAGTATATACCCGTGATCAACTCCCGAGTGATCACGGCCCGATAGTATAGCAAGGCAGACAGACAAGAATGTAGGGCCACAGATGGAAATACTAGCATCCTATACTAAGCATTAGGATTGCAGGTAAAGGTAACAACAGTAGTAGCAAGGACAGGCTATGCATCAGTATAGGATTAACGGGAAGCAGTAACATGCTACACTACTCTAATGCAAGCAGTATAGAGAAGAGTAGGCGATATCTGGTGATCAAAGGGGGGGCTTGCCTAGTTGCTCTGGCAAGAGAGAGGGGTCGTCAACTCCGTAGTCGTACTGGGTAGCAGCGGCGTCGGTCTTGGTGTCTAGCGGAAGAAGAGGGGGGAAGAAACAATAAATATAATGTAAACAGATGCATAACGATGCATGACAAGGCAAGTAACGGTGCTAGGGGTGCCCTAACGCGGTATTAGGTGATACCGGTGATGGGGGATAACCTCCGGGAAAGTATCCCCGGTGTTTCGCGTTTGCGGGCAGAGGAGCCAGAGGTGAAATGTTGCAGGTTCACTATGCTAGGGACGCGTGGCGGGCGAACGGGCTGCGTATCCGAATTCGTCTCGTCGTTCTGAACAACTTTCATGTAGAAAGTATTTTCATCCGAGCTACGGTTTATTTTATATTAATTTTAAAAGATTTAAATCATTTTTAGGATTTATTTATTTAATTTAATCAACATTATCCAGAATAGTGTCTGCCGGCGTCATCATGACGTCAGCATGACGTCAGCAGTTGACCAGGTCAACCTGACAGGTGGGTCCCGTTTGTCATACTCTGTTTTAATTAACTAACAGTTAATTAGGTTAATTAGTGATTAGGTTAATCTAATTATAATTAATTAACTTAATTAATTCATTAATTAATTAATTAATTAATTAATTTTATTATTATTATATTTTTTAATTCTTTTTTTTTGGGCGTGGGGCCCCCTAGTC
Organism: Triticum urartu; assembly: GCF_003073215.2. Taxonomy (NCBI): domain Eukaryota; kingdom Viridiplantae; phylum Streptophyta; class Magnoliopsida; order Poales; family Poaceae; genus Triticum; species Triticum urartu. The sequence continues at coordinate 448,124,109 of NC_053024.1, read as the reverse complement.
AGTGGCTCATCCGAGCCACCAGGGGCTAACGGGCACGGCCGAACGGGGCTGCAACCGAGCGGAGCCCCGGGGCGTTTGGGCGCGAGCGCCGGCGGCCAGGGGCCGCGACGGCGACCGAAGCGGGGCTGGGACGGCGAGCGGCTGTGGCGCGAGGCGAGGCGGGGCGATGGCGCGGTCGGTGGTGCCCGTGCACGTGGCCGAGGCGACCAGGGGGGAAGGGCTCGGCGGCCGCGGCAGGGGAGCCGCACGGGGAAGCGGCGGGGAGGGGCCGGGGGCGGGACGGCCCGGCGCGGGCGACGGTGGCGCCGGAGCGCGTCGAGCGGCGACTGCCGAGGCGACCTAGGAGGAGAGGAGGGCGAAGGGAGGGAGCTCGCGGGGGGGGAGTAGGGCAACGGGGCAGTGGGCTCGGGGGCGGTCGGGGAAGACCGGCGAGGAGGAGGACGAGGAGGCGTTCGGCAGCGGCGGGACGGCGCGCGTCCACGGCGTCCGGCGAGGAGGGGGTGAGGACGAGCGACGGGGCGGCGGTGGTCGGGATCCGGGGGGGTCAAGCGCCGCTGGGGGGGAGGCGGCGACGGTCGACGGGCGTTGGGGGCCGGGCGAGGGAGAAGGGGATCGGGCTCCTCCCGATCCATATCCAGCGCGAGGGGGGTGGGGGAGAGCGAGTGGGGAGTGGGGGGTGAGTGGGGCGACGGGGTGGGGTTATCGTGGGGTGGCCGGCTGGGCCTTTGCCCAGTTGGGCCGGTGGTGGCCTGGCCGGCTGGGCCGTCTGGCCCAGTGGGGGGGTTCTTTTATATATATTTTTCGGTTTGTTTTCTGTTTTTTTGTATTATCTTTTCTTTATTTATTTTCTTTTCTGTTTTGATTCATTTTAAGTATTTAGGTCTTTTATAAAGGCATGGATCCCACACCATAAATTCCTAGGCATTTATTTGCTCACCCCGAACATTTTGTCTTAAATTTTGAAAAGTTTTTATTCTTTGGTTGATTTTGAATTTGAATTTGAATCAGTTTCAAACTAACACGAGATTAGGAACAGTAACCGAGGTGACGTGGCATCATTAGCAGAGGTTCACTGTATCTTAATTATCCGGGCGTTACATCTTTTCACTAAATCTTATGATGGTGAATTGTTTGTGTGCCAAATATATGTTGATGATATTATCTTTGGCTATACTGACCAACGTTATAGTGAGGAATTTGCCTATATGATGAGTGAATAATATCAAATGTTTATGATGGGAGAGTTGAAATTCTTCTTAGGTCTTCAAATTCGTCAACAACAGAATGGCATATTCATATCCCAGGAGAAATACCTCAAGGATGTACTGAGGAAATTTGGCATGCAAGATTGCAAAGGCGTCAAAATTCCTATGCCCACAAATGGCCATCTATGCACTGATGAAAATGGTATTGACTTTGATCATAAGGTATACCGCTACATGATTGGTTCTTTATTGTACTTATGTGCATCTAGGCCAGATATAATGCTTAGTGTTTGCATGTGTGCCCGATTTCAAGCTACAACGAAGGAATCACACCATAAGGCGTGAAACATATTCTTCGATATCTAGCTCACACACCAACACTTGGATTATGGTACCCCAAGGGCTCGGCTTTTGATCTCATTGGATATTCTGACTCTGACTATGTTGGTGATCGTGTGGACCGCAAGTCAACATCTGGTACATGTCATTTCCTCAGACGATCTTTGGTCTGTTGGTCCTCGAAGAAATAGAACTGTGTATCACTATTTACTGCTGAAGCTGAGTACATTGCCGCTGGTTCTTGGTGTGCTCAATTGCTATGGATGAAGCAAACTCTCAAGGACAACAGCGTCAACATGAAGAATGTGCCTCTCTTCTGTGACAATGAGAGTGCCATCAAGATTGCTCACAACCCAGTTCAGCACTCGAAGACTAAGCACATTCAGATTCGTCATCATTTTCTTCGTGATCATGTGTTGAAGGGTGATATTTATGTTGAGCATGTGAAGACTGAAGAACAGCTAGCCGATATCTTCACAAAGCCCTTGGATGAGAAGAGATTTAGCAAGTTGCGGTGTGAGCTAAATATCCTAGAATCTTCGAATGTTCTTTGAAAGGGACACTCATCCTAACACTTATGCAAAATTGATGACTTAGATGTGCAACACATGAAGAAACGTTTTTCTTCAATCAATGAAGAATAATGCTCTTAGTGTGAATAAATTAACGAAGAATTTGATTCTCAGAACCCTACGATAATTGTACGTGGTGTCTGAAATCATGATTCTTATACGGTGGGTCACGCCACCACCAAAAGTTGAAATTTCTCAATTATTCATATTCTTCTACTTTGCATTGTCTTCATAGTTTCCGTCGTCTTTCTTCATTGGCTATATATATATGTATGTATGTATATATATGAGTTTATGTCCTCTACAGCATTCACTTATTGCTAATTCTTCAAGTTGGTTTTTTCTGCTAAGTGAATGTGATCGGACCCTTTCCCTCTATGCTATACTCAACCCAAACTATTCACAAATTCTTCATGTGCGTTCTATTTGAAACTCGTTCAAAATCTTCACTGTGTCCTTGTCAGCTGAAGAATTTGCGAACGGAACCTTAAAACCTATCTTATCTAAATTTTCGGCTTTGCCGCTCAAACCGCTCCGCATCCCACGATACACTTATCCATTCACCCACGATCGCACACGATCTCCACCTCTCGATACGTGGGTGACACATGTCAAGCGAATGAGAAGGGTCAGGGGCACGTTCGTCCAATTTCTTCGGGCGGACAGTTTTTCACCGTGGTTATAAATACCCCTCCTTCCCTTCCTCACTTCTTTTACTCCACTCGACCTCTCTCCAGCTTGAGTTTCTCAAACCCTAGCGCCGCCGCTACTTCATCGTCGCTGGTGAGGAAGAGCTTCACTTCCTCGACCTCGTCGCCGCCGTACTCGCGCCGACTGCGTAAATCTTCACTCCGCCGCCGCCGTAGCCATCTTCCTCCGCCGAGTTAGGGCATGGAAGATCTACACAGACGAACTTCACCTCTCCACTTCACTGTTCGTCATGTTCTTCATCCAGGGTAATTAAAAGTTACTTTTACTGCCCTCATTGATTCGAATGATTATCTACAAAATCTTCAAAGGTGTTTTTCTTCATATCACTAAACACCTCACAAGTCATCTGTCCTTGATTGATTTCTCTAAGCATCATTTTTCTTCAAGATTCCTCAATTGTGTGGATCTTCGATCTATACAACTCTGGAACCTAAGACAAAGAACGCTTAGTGAAATTCTTCAAGACTCATCTGGTCAAATTCCTCAAACTTGTTCTTTTTGAAAAACCTTCTGGGAACGCATATGACCTCTCCAAATTCCTCGCAACTATACACTGTTCATAGGTACTCATGTCAGCTGCTGAATCACTAGGTTCTCATCAACTTAACTCATCTGCAGCATTCCTCGAAGAAAAGTTGCATACTTCTTCAGAGAATTCAATTGTCCAAATTCCTCAACTGACGAAAATGGCTGACGGTAAGAAGCCACAGAAAGGAGGAAAGAGGCCTGAGGTCAATACAGTGTTTGAGATCCCTGATGAAATATATGCTGGGTACTGCACACCTACTGAGGAAACCAAGAATGAGCGCAAGGTGCGCATTCAGAAGATAGAGAGGAGATGGGCTAGAGAGTGGAGGAGTACAGATATGTCACTCCCAAGTACATGAAGAAATTCGCACTCAATCCTCCATGCCCAAGACCTCCATTGGCACCTGGCCAAATAGCTAATCCCACCAGCCTCAAGCGCGGTGAGGACTATCCTGATGAATGGGCCAAGCGCCAAGCCAAGTTGGCTAAGCAAGCCAGAGAAGCAGTGAGGAAATTCAATGAAGACTCTGCTAAGGCCTCTATTGTCAAGCCGAAGAAGGCTATGTCAAAGAAGCCTGCGCGCAAGCCAAGTGCTTCACCAACAATGCCCTCACGGCCAGAATCCTCAAAGCCCTCACGGCAAATTCCTCATGCTGCTCCTGCTCCTTCAAAACCCTCAGCTCCTCCAAAGTCCTCAGTTGTTCCGACAAAGTCCTCTGCATCTGTGCATCTTGCCTCGTGCCAAAGGACTGCAGGCATCTCCATTGCCTCAGGTGTCTCAGCTAGTTCCTCAGCTGCACCAAATTCCTCAACGGGACCCTCTCTCCTGAAGATAAAGGCCACTACTGGACGAGGTCCTCGCCCAAGTCCTCAGAAGAAGCAAGTCGCTTTCCAAGTGCCGTCTGAAGAAGATGAAGCTGATGATGATGAACTTGCAGAAATCATCAGAGATAGGCAAGTCAGGGCCGCTAGAGCCAAGGGAACAAATGTGCCACTTCTTTTGGATCCCAAGTTGATCCTCGAATACATTGACGTTTGGCACAAGGACCCCAACACTCCTATGCCTGACTTCAAGCTGACTCCTGGCCAAAGTCACATGCTGACTCACTTCATACAAGAAGAGAAATGGAAATTTGAACAGGGGGGAGGGTGAAGAAAGTGCAGTACAAGAAAGAGCGCTTTCTGAAGCAAAACATTCTGAAACTTTCACCTGAAGAACTTGTTGTTCTCCAATCAGAAATCAAGAAACTGAGTGATGAATTTGATCGCTATTATGCTGACTGACTGCGAGCCAAAGTCAGATTTGTAAAGATAACAGAACAGTTCACCTCCAATGTTGCAGCCCCAACGCAATAGGAAATTCCCCAGGCTGAAGCATCTGCTCAGCCTACTGAAGAAAATGCCAGCACCACTGATGACAATCAGGCTGCTGAAGAAAACGTGAGTTCCAGGGCTGATGACTGCATTCTAGCCGCTGAAGGAATTGCCAGGGCATCCACTAGGGGTGCGCCTGAAGAAACTGAAGAAATCAGGGCAACTGCATCAGTTGTGCCTGAAGAAAATCAACCAGATTCCTCTGCTCCTCCTGCGCCAACACCAACTCTGATCCTTCCATCTGCATCAGATGTGAAGAAGACCAAGGCTGCAGAGTGTGCAGCAGTGAAGAAAAGGAAAGCATCAGCTACTTCAGATTCTTCAGCTCCAAAGAAGATGAAGCCTTTGACAAGTTCATTTGCTAATCCCATTGATGTTGTTCTGATCTCAACCATGCCATCAAAGGACCTTGTTCCTTTTGGTGAAGAATATGAGATCCCTAGCAGATCTGATGAAGGAAATCATTCTGCTGCTTTGTCAGAGCAGATTGATGAAGAAATTGAAGTGGATACGATCCCTTCAACACCTATCATCTCCTCGCCCATGCCTCAGTTCATAGCTGAAGAGGCTGGCATTGAAGAAATGGAAGATGAAGATGTGGACGTTGGCTGCTCCACACCCGTAATAAGTGATGAATTCTGGGAAAGTCAGCATCCAAACTCTCCAATGTTCACACCGTTGCAGCAAATACCTCAGTCACCTGCACAAACTGTTCAAATGGGCTCTGAAGAAACTCACCCCACTTCATCTGTACATGAGGAAATTCCAGCCACTAGTGCTGAAGAAACTGCTGCTGCTGAACATCTGAAGACACAGACTGCCACTGAAGAGGAACTAGAAATTCCTCAGCCTGAAGAACCTGAGATTGCGATTCCTGAGGTCGTGATGCAACTCACTGACACTCCTCTGCCAAAGCCAAAGGATCCATTCTCACGCAAGCAAAAGTTCAAGGCTGATGATTTCTTCGGCGAGCACGTATTCTTCAAAGACTACAACCCATACAACTCTGCTCGCATTAGGAAGAGGCATTTCTGGACTGCTAGTCAAGCCAATTTCTATTCCTCAGTGCTGTTCAACAAAGAGAAAATCTTCTACCATGAGCACATTCCTCACGTGGATATGGAATCTCTGTCGTGCTTCGCACCAGTCCTCAGTGTTCTTCACGATGCTGGACTGTTAAACTTTTGCTCTGACATCTGTGACTGGAATGAAGAACTGATTCTTCAATTCTATGCAACGCTGCACATCACAGGAGATTCTGAATATGTGAATTCATGGGTGCTGGACTGGATGTCTGAAAACACTCACTACACTGCACTAGCCTCTGAATTGCTTCGTGCCTTACCACTCAGTCCTCCCCTTGAAGAAGCTCGTTGCATCTACAGTGAACCTGAGCTTACAAATCACTACATGCAAGTGCTGATGAAACCTTTGAAGCCAGGTCAGGTACCAAGAACCAAATTCCTTGTGAAGGAATTGCTTTATGTGCCCAGAACTGTCTATCGTATTCTTACGAGGACAATAAGTCCTATCAAAGGCCACGACTCATCTGATGAGGAAATTGTTGGCATCATGAAGAATCTAGTATTCAACATCGTTCATGGCATTCCTGTCAATTAACCGATGTCTTCATGAGGACTCTGGCAAATGTTGCACTGTCTCCGTTTGAGCTGAAGCCTTATGCACCTTGGATTATGAGATTCCTCAAGACAAAGTCCTCACTCAACTATAAAGCTGATTTTTAGAATCACCTCAGCTACTTGCCCCCGATTGAAGTCCTCAAGCAGACCTATTCCTCAGTTGATGGAAAGGGCAAGGCACCAGCTGTTATAGATGAAGGCATTCGTCCATTGGATGGACAGTTTCGCAAAGCTGCCTCTTATTCCACCAATGATGACTCTGCCAATGCACCCAAGTCTACTCCTCAAGCCATTGCTCCTCGTGTGATGACTGATCGTGAGCTTCTGCTTAGTCTTCACCAGAAGGTGGATCAAAATCATAAATGGGTTAAGCGTCAGTTTGGTTCATTTCTTCACAACATGACTGCTACACACAATGCAGTGAAGAAAAACCATTACTACCTCAATGAAGTCTTCAGTCGCACCTGGGCACTACTGTCACATCTGTATGGTGAAGAAGATCTGAAGAAAATGGGTCTCAAGGAAGATTTTGATTGGTCTGCACCTCCACCGAAGAAATTCAAGAAGGTCAAGGTTCCTTCCTTGGTGGCCAGCTCATATTCTTCATTGCGCGACACTGATGAGAATGAAGACTTGGACGACACTGCGGCAGGCCCTACTACGACAAACGACCCCAACAACGCTGGTGCTCCTTCATCAACTTGATATTCTTCAGGGGCGTTAGTCCTCATATTCGAACCTTTTGGTCATTTGATGACAAAGGGGGGGAATTTTGAGTTAGTCTTCAAGCGGGTCTTTCTATATGGGCATTTTTTTTCAAGTTACAACTCTCGTTCTTCTGAGACTTTATTGGATTGAGTTGTAAACTTAAACCCGATGGTGCTCTGATACTTTTGATATGTTTTTCTGCATGCTTATTCCTCATATATGCTAATGCACGCATGCTGAATTACATCAGTCACCATATTTCATCATGCATTTCAAATTCTTCATTGTGATATGTCAAATGCGTGTATGAATTACAAGATATAGGGGGAGATCTCCATGATTCAACTCTTCAAGTGTGCATTGCTTCAAAAGAAAATTCCTCGCTATGCACATCTTCAGGGGGAGTTCTTATATATCTTGCAATCAAATTCCTCAATATCAGTATTTACACTTCATATGTTTATCCCTGTTGAAAACTTAACATATATTGTCATCAATCACCAAAAAGGGGGAGATTGTAAGTGCATCTAGTGCCCCTTAGTGATTTTGGTGTATTGAAGACTTATAGGTTAAGGGACTAATGCGTTTGTGAGTGTACACAGATCTATAAGTCTATGAGGAGTTTGATATTTATAGAGAAAGTCAACCCCTAAAAATGAAGTTCTTCGACTGAAGACTTTGGATTTCTGAAGACTTTGAAAGTGAAGAAATTGGTGTGACCTTGATGACTTGGTATTCATTCGAGGAACATGAAGTGTGAAGACTTTTGTTTTCGTAGTTTCATTTTCTCTTTCTTGAGTCATAGGAAACACCGTACTGTTAAAGGGGGTCGAGGAAATACTAAGGAAAAATTTCCATGTGATGCTCAACTCAAAATCCTACACCTACCAATCCCTTCGAGTGAAGCCATTGGAAATCTCATACAGTCCAGTCATATTCTTCAGTGATAGAGATGAAGTTCTTCTGGTCTCTGAGGAACTTGTTCTGGCTGAGGAGTTAGGAATTTGCCAGTGCAGATTTCCTACATAGTGAGGAACATGATAGCCCTGAGGATTTTGCTACTCAAAATTCCGACCGTTGTTGTGCTATGCGCCAGCTGTCCCAAAATATCTATCCATCTAACTGTCATATCATTGAAGGGCATTTATGTCTTATCATGTCGGGCTGCTCCCTAGGCTATAAATAGCCGCCCCCTACAACCACTAGCTGGTTGGCTGCTCCGAGAGAAACTGACACTTGTCATTTGAGAGCAACCCATCCTTTGAGGACTTTGAGCGAAAATCATTGAGTGAGGAAAAACCCAAACCCAAACACCTACAAACCCCAAGTGATTGAGCATCACTGAAGAGATTGATCCTGCGTGGATCCGACGCTTGTTACCTTTGAAGACTGTGCTTCTTCCAGACAGTTAGGCGTCATGGTCTAGAGCATCCAACAGGAATTGTGGATCGCCGAGTGACCAAGTTTGTGAAGGTTCGGAAGTCACCTGAAGACTTACCACGAGTGATTGGACGAGGTCTGTGTGACCTTAGTTCAAGGAGAATACGGTGAGGACTGGGTGTCCTGAGCTGCGTGTTCAGGACTGGGTGTCCGGGACTGTGTGTCCTCGAGTTTAAATACTCAGCCGCTCCAACCAGACGTACAACTGAGATAGCAGTTGGAACAGATCTACCAAATCATTGTCTTCACCAAGCTTACTGGTTCTATTTCCTCAACTCTTTCATTTCCTCATAACTGTGTTGTGTGCTTGTTCATATCTGTGTTTGAAGACTTTTACTGAAGACTTTCTCAATTTCCTCAGTTCAATTTCTTCACTCTGTTTGTCTTCATCTTGTGCTTACGCTACCTGTACTCTGAGCCTGTCTTCATTTCATCATGATGACCATGCTTGTATTCTGTTATGTTTACTTTTGAGTACTTATTCCGCTACTAGTAGTTCTTCACTAAGGAATTTCCTCACCGGCAAATTCCTCAGTGAAGAATTTCATAAAAATTGCCTATTCACCCCCTCTAGTCGATATAACGCACTTTCAGTGGAGGGTGCGCCCAGTGGGTGAGCGCACCCCCTACCTCGTGGCCTCCTCGAAGCTTCCCTTACGTGCACTTCAAGTCTTCTGGGCTTCTTTCCTTCCAAAAATGGGTTCCGTGAAGTTTCAGGTCAATTGGACTCCGTTTGGTTTTCCTTTTCTTCGAAACCCTAAAACAAGGTAAAAACATAAACTGGCACTGGGCTCTGGGTTAATATGTTAGTCCCAAAAATGATATAAAAGTGTATAATAAAGCCCATAAACATCCAAAACAGTAGATAATATAGCATGGAGCATTCAAAAATTATAGATACGTTGGAGACGTATCAAGCATCATGAAATTGGTGATGGGGGATGGTTGATGATGACGATGGCGACGGATTCCCCTCTCCGGAGCCCCGAACGGATTCCAGATCAGCCCTCCCGAGAGAGTTTATGGCTTGGCGGCGGCTCCATATCGTAAAACGCGATGAATCCTTCTCCCCAATTTTTTTCTCTCCGAACACGAATATATAGAGTTGGAGTTGAGGTCGGAAGAGCTCCAGGGGGCCCGCGAGGTAGGGGGGCACGCCCAGGGGGCGGGCGCGCCCCCACCCTCGTGGATAGGGTGTGGGCCCCCTGGTCTTGATCTTTTGCCAGTATTTTTTATTATTTCCAAAAATACGCTCCGTGAAGTTTCAGGTCATTCCGAGAACTTTTGTTTCTGCACATAAATAATAGCATGGCAATTCTGATGAAAACAGCGCTAGTCCGGGTTAGTTCCATTCAAATCATGCAAGTTAGAGTCCAAAATAAGGGCAAAAGTGTTTGGAAAAGTAGATACGACGGAGACATATCAGTTTCCTATTTATCAGCCATTTGAATTGGAGCGGGTGATGCTAGTATCCAGCAGAGTAAAAACATGGTCTTCAAATAAAACAGTGCTACCTCTTGGTGGAGATAGCACCCCGGTTGTACATGCACGAGAACCAGCCCTACCACACATAACCCAGACTCTCGCAGATTGTACCCCTACTGTGATGGTCAGAGAACCAGCTTCACCCAATCTAACCCCAACCCCAGCAGATAGTAACCCAGTTCCTGTTGACACAGCACCATCTCCACCACAGAGCTCCCAAACAAGAGCAGTTAGTAAGGCAGCTCCAGTTCCCAAAGGGCCAGTACTACCACGGCGAACCCCAACTCCACCAGTTAGTACGCATATTCCTATGGAGGAAGCACAACCGGCCAGTCATAGTTTAGCACATATCGCATTTGGTGTTGTTAAATCCTATGTGCGTATCTTCCCATCTTGGAAATATTATACTGAAGATGAAGGAAAATGCCAATTGCAGGTGTTTGTCCAGGAGTTATGTGTAAGTTATGTTATTCATGGAAATTACTTTGCTTTGTCCCATACATTCTACCTCCATGATGGTTATAATAAAACAAATTTTCCCATTTTTTCTATAGAGAAGGACCGATTTGGAAACTCAGGATGAGGTAACCTCTGCTAATACCTCTGCTATCTTCAAGAATGCTTGGTGGCAGTATCGGAATTACCTGAAGAAAACATACTTCGCTGGCAAAGAAACTCATCAAATTTCCTTACGTTCTACTGAGACACATTTACTGGACGATGACTGGGAACGCCTTTGTAACACCCTCGATGCGACTATATCTCCCACGTGTCGAGGCACGACTTAGAGGCATAATCGCATTGAAGGCATATGTTGCAAGTTAGGCAATCTTCACAACATCCCATGTAAAATAGATAATAAAAGGGGAGATAACATAGTTGGCTTACACTCGCCACGTCAATCAAGTACATAAATAACATTACATCATCCAAACACTCATGGCCCGTCTACGGCGCCAAAATAAAAGATAACCCAACATGCGACACGGTCCCGATCAACCCCAACTGGGCACCACTACTGATCATCAGGAAAAGAGACATAGTAACGTTGAGAGTCCTCGTCGAACTCCCACTTGAGCTCAAGCGTGTCACCTGGAGCGGAATCACCAGGCCCTGCATCTGGTGTAATAGTAATCTGTGAGCCACAGGGACTCAGCAATCACGCACCCTCGCGATCAAGACTATTTAAGCTTATAGGTAAGGCAAGGTAAATATAAGTGGAGCTGCAGCAAGCGTCTAGCATATATGGTGGCTATCCTGTTCGCAAAAGAGAGCGAGAAGAGGAGGCAAAGCGCGAGCGGGAAACTAGAGAGCAATCTGCGCAAACATTACCCCAACACCGTGTCCACTTCCCGGACTCCGCCGAGAAGAGGCCATCACGGTAACACACTCAGTTGATTCATTTTAATTAAGTTAAGGTTCAAGTTATCTACAACTGGACATTAACAAATTCCCATCTGCCCATAACCGCGGGCACGGCTTTCGAAAGTTCAAATCCCTGCAGGGGAGTCCCAACTTAGCCCATGACAAGCTCTCACGGTCAACGAAGGAATAGACCTCCTCCCGAGACGTTCCGATCAGACTCGGTATCTCGGTTCTTCAAGACACTTCGACAGGTTAAAACAAGACCAGCAACACCGCCCGAACGTGCCGACAAATCCCGATAGGAGCTGCACATATCTCTTTCTCAGGACACACTCAGATTATCTAAACTTCCGGTAGGCCAGCCCAGAGTTGCCCCTGGTAGCCACCGGCGGCTGACGAGTTGGACCAACACTCAGAGGAGCACTGGCCCGGGGGGGTTTAAAATAAGATGACCCTCGGGCTCCGGAAACCCAAGGGAAAAGAGGCTAGGTGGCAAAAGGTAAAACCAAGGTTGGGCATTGCTGGAAAAGCTTTAATCAAGGCGAAATATCAAGGGGTTCCCATTATAACCCAACCGCATAAGGAACGCAAAAATCCGGGAACATAACACCGATATGATGGAAACTAGGGCGACAAGAGTGGAACAAAACACTAGGCGAGAGGACGAGCCTTCCACCCTTTACCAAGTATATAGATGCATTAAGATAACAAGATAATATAATGATATCCCAACAAGTAAATAAATGTTCCAACAAGGAACAGCCTTCAATCTTCACCTGCAACTAGCAACGCTATAAGAGGGGCTGAGCAAAGCGGTAACATAGCCAATCAACGGTTTGCTAGGACAAGGTGGGTTAGAGGTTTGACATGGCAATTTGGGAGGCTTGAAAGCAAACGGTAGGCATCGTAGCATTGGCATAGCAAAAGAGCGAGCAAACTAGCATAGCAAAGATAGTAGTGATTTCGAGGGTATGATCATCTTGCCTGCACAGTTGTCAGAGTTGACTGCATCCTCGAAAGCAAACTCGACGGGCTCCTCGTTAGCGAACTCATCTCTCGGCTCTACCCAAACAAGACAAACAAGCAACAAAGACACAATCAACCACGTGCAAGGATCAAACAATATGATGCAAGGATGATATGCTATGCGGGATGCGATGCGGGATGCATATGCAAGATTTGACAAGGGATGCATGAACCTTGCCTCCACTTGAGAATACAAGTGTGCTACTGGAAAGATGAGATGAAATCGCTTGAAAATGATATAAAGAACGCTGCAATCGGAGTTACGGTTTGGAAAAGGCAAGCGATTCAAATATGATACCGGTCTGCGATTTACAGCAAGTAGCCATCTAAATGCAACGAGATGAACATGCTATAGCATCAAAACATGGCATAAAAATACATGGCAGTGATGCATTCATGATGCTTAACAAAAGTCTAGCACTGAGCTACGGCCAATTCATCCATTAACAGGTTCAAAAAAAGCATGGCAAAAATGCATATGGTAAACAGATTTCAGACTTAGTGAAATTAACACTTGTCTGGAATTTCAGATCAGATAGCACACTTCGGAGCAACAAAACTATATGCTACAGGACCTGAACATGGCAAAGTAAAGCATGGCATGGAGCTACTCAAAGAGCTTAACAAAAGTTCCTTAGTGACCTTGAGTAAAAAAGGACCAGAAAATACAATTGCAAGCATGTGAACATGGCAAAAACATAATCAGTTGTTAGACTTAGTGAAAAACTGGCACATGCTGAAACATAACTCAAGTAGGCATGTTTACGAGCTCGATGCACTCACTACGGAGCAAGTCATGACAAGCTAAGCATACATCCATCAAGAATACACAAAATGCAAGCTAGACATGTCAAGAACAATAACATAGCATGCACGGATCAACTACAACATCATCGGCAAAATTGCAATCAAGTTGACAATCTGCCCAGATTCACAAAGTAGCAAAAGTAGAGCTCGATTGACTCAATCTAAGGTGCTCCATAATTGCAAACAAAGACATGGATGGATATATCACGACAAGATTAACAAAACATCCTTACTGATCATCCTCAAAAGAGGCACGGATCACTAGGAAACAACATGAACATATGACCATATGAGATAAACAGCTCAAGGACTTAGTGGAAATGCTAAGTCCCTGAAAACAGAATTACCAAGTGCACCACTTTGCAAGCTTGTGCTAGTCACCACACACATCACAAAAATACATGGGTTGCACCTCTAGAAAGATGACAAAACCCTTAACAAAACATATGTAGAACTCATGGGCATATCATGCACACAGTAATCATGGAAAAAATGACAAATGTCTAAATGGAAAAGCAGATCTGACAATTATCTCAAGTAGCCCTCTTCTAACAGCATTTCGGGCATCAAGATGCACTCAAATGAAAATGATGCAATGGAATGAAATGATATACTCTCTGAGATGAACATTTTGTTATGCTATATGCCAAAAACGGAGCTACTGATGCAAAGTTACGAGGCTATGAACATGAGCAAAAAAATTAGGGACTTGGGGGAAAAAACGGGGTCAACCCTAATATTTCAGATCTGGATCGGGGCACGCGGAACGAGGTACGTCGGAGCTCTCGCCGGAGATCGAAAGCAGAGGGCGGCCGGAGGGAGCTCGAACCGCCGGCGTTGGCGAGGCCGGGCGGCGCGGGGTCAGCCGGCGCCGGGTGGAGGCAGGCGCGGGGCGGCGCGATGGAGGCGGCGGCCTGCACCGGGCGGCGGAGTGAGGAGGACGCGAGGCGGCGGGGCGGAGCATGGCGGCCGGCGATGAGGGAGAGTGGCGGCGCGGCGAGGCGGGCGCCCGCGGCCACGGTCGGGCGGCGATGCGGGCCGGGGGGCCCGGCCTGGGCTACGGCGGGCCCGCGCGGGTGGCAACGCGACGATGTGTGCATGCTGCCACGTGGCGGTGCGGGATTGGCCCGGGTGGGGCGGCGGACGTGTCCGGCCGGGGACGGACGTGTCCGGCTGGCGCGGAGATGATTTTTTAGGGTTTTGGATGAGGGGGGATCCGGATTTCGGGGAGAGGCCTTTAAATAGGCATAGAGGGAGCTAGGAGTGTCCAAATGAGGTGCGGTTTTCGGCCACGCGATCATGATCGAACGCTCGAGATGATGGAGAGGGTTTTGGTGGGTTTTGGGCCAAATTGGAGGGGTGTTGGGCTGCAACACACACGAGGCCTTTTCGGTCCCTCGGTTAACCGTTGGAGTATCAAACGAAGTCCAAATGATACGAAACTTGACAGGCGGTCTACCGGTAGTAAACCAAGGCCACTTGGCAAGTCTCGGTCCAATCCGGAAATGTTTAAACCCCACACACGAAAGAAAGGTAGAAATGGCCACTGGAGGGGAACGAAGCGCCGGAATTCAAAACGGACAACGGGGAAAATGCTCGAATGCAAGAGATGAACACGTATGTAGATGCAATGCACATGATGACATGATATGAGATGCATGACAACGAAAACAACACACGGAGACAAAAACCCGAACGCGAGAAAATAAAACAACTTAACGCCGGAAACGGCAAGAGTTGGAGTACAAATTGGGAAAGTTACATCCGGGGTGTTACAACACTCCACCACTACGAAAGGATCTCGTCCCGAGATCTAGGACTGAAAGAACGCCGGGTACTCAAAATGGAGGTGATCCTCGCGTTCCCAGGTAGCTTCACGGTCGGAATGGTGTGACCACTTGACTTTGAGAAATTTGATTGACTTGTTGCGAGTCTTGCGTTCAGTCTCTTCAAGAATAGCAACTGGGTGCTCACGATAAGAAAGATCTTCTTGGAGCTCAATGTCCTCGAAGTTGACGGTGCGGTCAGGAGTCTTGAAGCACTTTCGAAGCTGAGAGACATGGAACACGTCATGAACATTTGCAAAGTTTCAAGGAAGCTCGAGTTGATAGGCGAGGTCACCTCTCTTGCTGACAATCTTGAAAGGTCCCACATATCTAGGGGCAAGCTTCCCTTTGATACCGAAGCGACGAGTACCTTTCATAGGAGAGACGCGGAGGTAAACATGATCTCCGATCTCGAAAGCCAAATCACGGTGCTTACTATCATAGTAGCTCTTCTGGCGGGATTGGGCTGCTTTGAGGTTATCTTGAATGACTTTGCACATTTCCTCTGCCTCTGTGATTAAGTCATTACCCAAAAGCTGATGTTCACCGGTTTCAGACCAGTTGAGAGGGGTATGGCACTTCCTGCCATACAGAATTTCAAATGGGGCCTTGCCCGAACTTTCTTGAAAACTGTTGTTGTAGGAGAATTTAGCATAAGGAAGACAATCCTCCCACTTCATGCCGAAGGAGATCACACAAGCCCTGAGCATATCTTCAAGAATCTGGTTGACACGCTCGACTTGACCGCTAGTTTGAGGATGGAAAGCTATGCTGAAGCGGATGTTGGTGCCCATGGCCTTCTGAAAAGAATCCCAAAACTTAGAGGTAAAGATGCTGCCAGGTCTGAAGAGATTACTTGTGGAATACCATGCAGAGAGACAATCCGAGAGGTATAGAGTTCCGCCAATTGAGCTGAAGTGATCGACTCTTTGATAGGCAGAAAGTGAGCCACTTTAGTGAGTTTGTTGATGACAACGAATATAGCATCATTGCCACGCTTGGATTTTGGAAACCCAGTCACGAAGTCCATTTCAATGTGGTCAAAATTCCATTCTGGAATGGCAAGAGGTTGGAGGAGACCAGCTGGCCTTTGGTGTTCTGCCTTCACTCTTCTGCAGACATCACATTCATTCACGAATTGAGCAATCTCGCGCTTCATTCGAGTCCACCAATAAGTCTGCTTGAGGTCCTGATACATCTTCGTGCTCCCAGGGTGGATGGAGAGGAGAGAATTTTGAGCCTCGTTCATGATCACTTTACGAAGTTCACCTTTGGGTACAACAATACGATCCTCGAAGAAGAGAGTATCCTTGTCATCAAAGCGGTAGCACTTGTACTTGGGTTGACTCTTGGCAATCCCAATCTTCACCTTTTTCACCATAATATCAAGAAGTTGAGCTTGGCGAAACTGGTCTTCCAAGGTAGGAGAGACTTGAAGGTTGGCGAGGAAACCTTGAGGAATAATTTGTAGGTTAAGTTTGCGGAAAGCTTCACAAAGCTCGTGTTGATAAGGCTTGAGAATAAGACTGTTGCAATAAGCCTTTCTGCTCAATGCGTCAGCAATCACATTGGCCTTGCCTGGAGTATACTCGATACTCGGATTATACTCTTGAATCATTTCGACCCATCGAGTTTGCCTGAGGTTGAGATTAGGCTGAGTGAAGATGTACTTGAGACTCTTGTGGTCAGTGAAAATTTCCACTTTTCTTCCCAATAAGAGATGTCTCCAAGTCAAAAGAGCATGCACAACTGCCGCCAACTCGAGATCATGACTGGGGTAGTTCTTCTCATTAGGCTTCAACTGGCGAGAGGTATAAGCAACAACTTTCTTCTCTTGCATCAATACTGCGCCAAGACCTTGGAGAGAGGCATCACAAAAGACCTCGTACGGCTTGGATTCATCGGGCGGAGTTAGGACTGGAGCAGTGATCAATTTCTCTTTCAAAGTGTTGAAAGCAATGTCACACTCCGGAGACCAAACGTACTTGACGTGCTTCTGGAGAAGAATAGAGAGAGGCTTCGCGATCTTAGAGAAGTTTTCAACGAATCTTCGGCAATAGCTTGCGAGACCGAGGAAGCTACGGAGTTGCTTCACGTTCTGAGGAGGTTCCCAATTCACAATTGCAGACACCTTCTCAGGATTCACGGCAATGCCCTTGGCAGAGATGATGTGACCAAGATAAAGAACCTCATCGAGCCAAAATTCGCACTTGGAGAACTTGGCGTAGAACTGATGTTCCCTGAGCTTATCGAGCACCAAACGCAAATGCTTGGCATGATCTTCCTTGTTCTTCGAGAAAACCAGAATGTCGTCGAGATAGACCAAAACGAAGTCATTGGTGTAGGCGTTGAAGATGAAGTTCATCATGCGAGAGAACGTCGGAGGAGCGTTGACGAGGCCAAAAGACATGACAGTGTATTCATATGAACCATAGCTTGTCCTGAAAGCCGTCTTGGGAATATCTTGCTCACGGATTCGAATCTGGTGATAACCCATACGGAGATCAAGCTTGGAGAATACTTGGGCACCTTTGAGTTGTTCGAACAGCTAATTGATGTTGGGAAGTGGGTATTTGTTCTTGATGGTCTTCTTGTTCAATGGACGGTAATCAACACAAAGTCGGTCCGTTCCATCCTTCTTCTTCACAAAAAGAACACCACAACCCCACGGAGAAGAACTAGGCCGGATGAGACCCATTTTCTCTTGAATATCGAGTTGCTTCTTCAGCTCCTTCAACTCTTCAGGTCTAAACATATAGTCTTCACATCCGAACAAAATAAACGAATGCATTCCTCTTGAAATGGTCACATATCCATAAATTGAGAAGCCATGTAGAATTAAAGGTAGAGAAATAAATCAACAAGGTACGGATCAAGAACGAATAATCGGTAAGAAATCCCAATCTCAAACCAATATCCGTGGAAGAAGAACTAGAGCTACAAGAATTCCCACCTATGAAACTCCCGAACCTTTCCGGTTATGCAATCAGGTGTTGGGGATACAGGGGAAGCATAATATCTCACCCAAACTAGCAAATCCTACATCCAGCTGTATCCATCCTTCAACACATAACCGAGAAAAACTTCAAAAACCATCTACCTCAACCTTCGAAAAGCATCCATTATACAAGTTATGGCGATACTCCCGAACTCCCGCCCCGGTACTGGGTGGCGTCGAGGTTATCTCCCCAACGAACTGCATAAAAGAGATTTTTGATGTCGGCGTACTAAACTCAGGTATTCTAGAACTGCAACGATAAAATTATGACGACAACACCTCAGAGCTCAACTCCCCAGGACACTTCCACAAAACCCCTGACAGGAGGCACCAAGACAATGTTCTCGTCATAAAACCATCGGAACGATTCCAAAATACCTGCGTGATCCTAAAAAAAATTTAGTGAAATTTGAGAAGAGAAGAGTCAAAACTCTACGTCAGGATGCCTTACCAGAGCGATGAGGAGACTGGGAAGTAAAAAAGAATTCCTAAACTCTCCGATATATAATTCCTAAATGACTCAAAACATTTTTCTAGACACAACTCGGCCGCTAAAAACGATCAAGCAATGGGGCTCCTAAGGTCGGGGAAGGCTCTGATTACCAACTTGTAACACCCTCGATGCGACTATATCTCCCACGTGTCGAGGCACGACTTAGAGGCATAATTGCATTGAAGGCATATGTCGCAAGTTAGGCAATCTTCACAACATCCCATGTAAAATAGATAATAAAAGGGGAGATAACATAGTTGGCTTACACTCGCCACGTCAATCAAGTACATAAATAACATTACATCATCCAAACACTCATGGCCCGTCTACGGCGCCAAAATAAAAGATAACCCAACATGCGACACGGTCCCGATCAACCCCAACTGGGCACCACTACTGATCATCAGGAAAAGAGACATAGTAACGTTGAGAGTCCTCGTCGAACTCCCACTTGAGCTCAAGCGCGTCACCTGGAGCGGAATCATCAGGCCCTGCATCTGGTGTAATAGTAATCTATGAGCCACAGGGACTCAGCAATCTCGCACCCTCACGATCAAGACTATTTAAGCTTATAGGTAAGGCAAGGTAAATATAAGTGGAGCTGCGGCAAATGTCTAGCATATATGGTGGCTATCCTGTTCGCAAAAGAGAGCGAGAAGAGGAGGAAAAGCGCAAGCAGGAAACTAGAGAGCAACCTGTGCAAACATTACCCCAACACCTGTCCACTTCCCGGACTCCGCCGAGAAGAGGCCATCACGGTAACACACTCAGTTGATTCATTTTAATTAAGTTAAGGTTCAAGTTATCTACAACCGGACATTAACAAATTCCCATCTGCCCATAACCGCGGGCACGGCTTTCGAAAGTTCAAATCCCTGCAGGGGAGTCCCAACTTAGCCCATGACAAGCTCTCACGGTCAACGAAGGAATAGACCTCCTCCTGAGACGTTACGATCAGACTCGGTATCTCGGTTCTTCAAGACACTTAGACAGGTTAAAACAAGACCAGCAACACCGCCCGAACGTGCCGACAAATCCCGATAGGAGCTGCACATATCTCTTTCTCAGGGCACACTCAGATTGTCTAAACTTCCGGTAGGCCAGCCCAAAGTTGCCCCTGGTAGCCACCGGCGGCTGACGAGTTGGACCAACACTCAGAGGAGCACTGGCCCGGGGGGGTTTAAAATAAGATGAC